>NC_083653.1:13737357-13751438 GCF_963576545.1 Limanda limanda
AGCCAGGCAGACAGGACAGCTGCCCGTCTCGGGTGCAGGTGTAGTGGCCGAACCGGTAGTCCCGGGGCGTGCACTTCTGGGAGCAACTTTCTCCGTAGTAATTTTCGTTGCAGATGACCCGGTAAGAATACATCAGCTCCATCAGCTTTGCGCTCAGCGTATCCTGGGTCCAGTCGGTCCCCACCCCCAGCTGCTTTTGGATGGCCAAAGAGCTGATCAGGTAGTCTGGGTTGTTGGTATCTAGAGGGAGGGAAAGTGGCAAGGGTCAATCAGAATGGATGTGGGATACCTAGGCATGCAATGTGTGTGTGTGTGTGTGTCCTGTGATTAAATATGGTTTTATGTCAAGAACTGCATCATAAATGGGCCTGGGGTTCGAAAGTCACCCACTTTCGCTTTAATAATCTGCCCGGTGCCAAGCTGCATCCCTTATCAAATCCCATACAGCCGAGATGAAAGATAAACTCAGGTTGAAATTTCCTCTTTCTTTTCCGTCAGCAAAAACATTCCCAGGCCCGGTCCCCTCTTCCACAGGGTGGAACAGAGTAAGGTGTAAAATACAGGAAGATGCAGTCAGGGGTTTTTGGCAGCCACTGCATATTCTCACCAAAGCCCGCAGCTCGTTCCCACGCCAAAAATAAACCAGAGGAAGTTCAATTGTATTGGGTATAAGAATGAAAAAGGTGTTCTGAAGTTCATAATAAAGAAGTGCATATGGGCAGGAGAATGTGTGAAAACGTGTGGAATTGAACAAGAGGTGGAGAGGAACTTTGTTGAAGCTGCATTTAATTCAAAGTTAAATGTTTGATTTAGATAGAGCTGGATCTAAACTGCATGTAACACAGCTGGAGAGCCTCGTGTGTGAAATGTACAGACAGAGCTCCCTCCTGTGGCAAGAAAAATGTTGCACTTACCTACAGGTAGATTTCCATAAGGTGAATGCCAGGCTTCGATTATTAATGAAAATGACCCCTGAGGAGAAAACACATGTAGATAATTCATTTCTAATTAATATGAGCTCATTTCTCATGGAAAGTTCACAAAATTCACCAGGAATAGCTTAAAACTTCTCCTTTTTTCCCAGTTTCATTTATAAGACTTCTAGTTGTACAAATAATATAATAATACAAATTAAAATAAAAGGCTTCGTGGAGACACGTGGCCCTCTGGGTTCTGAATTGAACGACGTGGTGGCAGTGCAATCTGCTTGTCCACAGAGTATTACCTAATGATGTGGATTAGATTTGCTGACCAATAACCGGGTGTGCTCCCAAAATGCACAGCAGCTCCATGAAAACAACACAACAGAGGTTGCATGGGGGGGGGGGGGGGGAGATGACAATTAAAGTGGATGCACTGCTCCACACTCTTACCGGCCAGCCGAAGTTGAACGGTATCTGAATGGGTCTCGGTAACGTGCCACTGTCCCTGGCGCTGAAAGAGTTTGTCCCCAGCACCGGTGTCATTGTACTCCCAAAGATGCAGTCACCTGGCGACACCACGGCCTGATAGTTCTTCAAGCAAATTCTGAAATAAGTCCTGCAGCTGGGCTTGCATGCGCTCCCGTTTGCCAGCAAACCTCTGTGGTTTTTAAATTCGTGCAGGTTGAGCTCAAAAACGCCCGATGCGAATACCTAGAAGAGAGGGACAGATCATGTAAGAAAAACGCAGGTATGGTTAGATAAACCGTCCCCCACCACCCCCCCAACTGGATGTGAAGAGGGGTCTGCAGGACCACCGGGGGGGGGGGGGGGGGGGGGGGCCCTTCTCCTCCTTCATACCTGTGTTAGTAACGTGGTGCTGAACGCGACGGTAAAGGTGAACCAAGCTGCCATCCTTCTCGCTTCTCCAGGGCAGCCGCGTCACCAGCCAAATAGAAGAAGCAAACAAAAAAAAACCCTCACTATTCCAAAGTATTTACCCCGAGGTAAACAAAATGTAGAGAGACAGGGAGTGGGGAGTGGGGGGGTGAAGAAAAAAAAAAAATCTAAAATAAAGATAAATCCTTTATAGTCCCTTTCTCCCAGGGAGTTCTCCTTGTAGCTCCTGCGTGCGTAAAAAAAGCGTCCAGAGAGAAGAAAGCGTCTCCAAAGCTCCAAGTTATCCAAAGGTGAGGGAAGCCTAGAATCCAGTGTGTGTGTGTGTGTGTGTGTGTGTCAGCAGGCGTCCTCTCCCTGCATGCTGCTGTACTCCTCAGTGCTCACTGTGGCTGCGTGTGCGCGGCTCAGAGCTTGTTTTGGTGCTGGAGTCGGTGCGTCAGTGCGCCGCGGAACGTTCATCACTCGCCTTATTACTCGTGTGAATGAACCGCGGTGCGTCTCCTCCCCAGATATATAGACTTGCGCTGCGTGTGCTCATTACATAAACTGTCAGTCAGCGCCGTGAGACCCGCCCCCTTCCACACAGTCAGTCAACCCCCTTCCCCTTTCCAACCCAACAACAATTATCCAGATTTAATACCCACTGGCACGGTGCTGGCTGGCTGACCACCACCATGGATACTGGGGGCGATTATTAACAAGCCCCCCAAACATCTGTTGACTTATTTTTAGCCGCACACAATGCTGCCGGACGCACACTCGCACGTTATGGACAGTGGGTCAGGACAATGAAGGGGAGCCGCAAACTTGAGGGGGAACCGACAGAGAGCAGGAATTCAATCACTGTCTCACTCCGCGCACCCCCCCCCCCCCACCCCCTTTCTGCCCTCGGTTCCACTCAATTGCACGCCTAATTAGCGCGCACTGCAGCCCAGGAGCCGTGCGCACTGGTTCCTCTCAGACCCCGAACTCCCATCACTCCCAGTGAGGTCAGAGGTGACAAATAACGGCACCGGAATTGCAAATGACGGATGAATCTTACAGTGTTTGTTTAAGTTGGTGTTGAAATTCACTTTTCTTTAGAGGCTACGTGTTTTCTTGTTTTTTATAAACAGATGAAATCCATAAATGACCAATAACAAAATTGAAATCTATATACTCTATATATGTAAAAACAACAACATTTTTTTAATTTCGTTTAATTACGCACGGATGCACATAGGCCCACATTGAGGGTCCAAACCCACATTTCAGTGACATGTTACAGTGGGTGTGGTTCATCTCCTTGGTGGCGTGTGCCCCTCCGTGCCCACCCGCGTGCTTTTTACGGTTTAGTGGCAGTGTGCCTCCTATTGTTGAGGCGCGTGTCCTCTCTCTCCCTCTCTCCCTCTCTCCCTCCCTCTCTCTCTCCCTCTCTCCCTCCCTCTCTATCTCTCTCTCCCTCTCCCTCATGCGGGTGTGATGTGCGGGACGGGAGAGACATAAACTATTCAGCTGTATGCAAATTAGCTCTCTCTCCCTCTCTCTCTCTCTCTCTCTCTCTCTCTCTCTCTCTCTCTCTCTCTCACACACACACGCGTCACCTGCAAACTGGTTTATTCTCCCCTGATTGTGACGCGTGGCCTTTTTACAGCTAATGGGAATGAAATGGGGGCTCCTGCTCAGCGAGGTTCCCACAGAAGAACATAAAGGATTTAATTTGATGGCCTGAAATTGACTGATATGCGCGACTAATATAATACTAAACTGACGATTTCGCCCTTTTTCAGTTTGCTATACGACAATATAAATAACTTCCATTCAGTGCCATTAAAACAACCCACAAATAATGAGCACTCAAACAAATTCCTCTCTTCCAATGTTTAACATATGTATATTGAATTTCACACATGAATAAATGCCAACAGTACAGCCGAAAGGGAAGTCCTCAAATTATTTCAAAGAAATCCGTCACAAACGAATGAAATGACCGATAAGATCTGGTTACTGTGGTGATATTTGGCAAATAAACGCATTTCCTTCTGCGCGCTTTCCCCCTATAGTCTATACTTGGGTTGTTTTCGATCATCTGATTGGTCATATCTGTTATTCGATCGCCCGTGTCTCTCTGATTTACCATCTGGTGGGAGACTGGCAGCCCCCGACGCGTGCACCGTTGTCTGTCGTCTGTTCTCGGGGAGGGACGAGCCAATTTTCTCCAACCTGTTCATCTCGATTCTGTTTGGCATCAGCTGCAGGGGATAACCAAAAAAAAAAAGGAGCTACAGTATAATCCAGTAATGACATTCAGAAGGATGCGTTGTCTTCCATATTGTTGGAAATGTCACACAACTTAATGTGCATATTCCACATGAAATGAGCCAGAAGTATGACAACAAGGTCACTGAAGACATTCATGACCAAAACATGAAATAAACATTTGTTGAGCCAATATTGTGAAGTTGTGCATCAAATTTTGTATTTTAATTTGATTAATAAATAGCATAAAATGACAGGAAAACCCTCTCACCTATTCTGTGGTGACACTAATCTCTTCAGATCAATCTATCCACTTATTTTACCTAATGGTTCTTGTGTCTGCATGAGACTTATTTGGGGTTTGAATTGTGATCATTCTTCTTTGTTAATTTGTTAAACTGAAGTTGTATCGCTTTCGTGTAAATCAAAAAACAGTACACGACAAAGACACGCAAACTGTCACTTCCTCCTCCATGGTTTGTATTGTCTATTCCGTGGTTTCCGAAACTAGAGGTCGGGACCCTCTCTGGGGGCAACGAGACAAAGAAGGAGGGTCGTAAAAATGATTTCCAGGAATAAAATACAATTTAACAAGAATTCTCCATATCATATTTTAGAGACACCTGCTTTCAGTTTTTCTTCATCTCCATGTGACTCCTGAGGTGATTATAAGTGATTAGTGAGAGCAGCAAATGCAGCAGGTTAATTTACAGCAACAACATTTCAACATGTGTTCCCTGGTAACTTTATGCTAATAATTGTGGTCGTGTTATTTTAGGGCTGAAACATTTGGGAAGCTCTCAGTCATATGGATGATATAAGGCTTGTGCCTGGGCCACAGTGCTTCTGCAGCGTGTGACAGCTGCATCGCTGAGTCCTGCTCTCCTCTGTTGTTCATGTCTGCTGTGGAGCTGCCATGTGAGGCTCCTGGTAAGAATACTGTGAATTCTTGAATAAACCTAAGGCTATATATTCAACTAAATACCTGGACTCTACGGTGTGAAGCTGTGCATCTTCTGGTCCTGCAGTAATATCAATAAAAAGCTTGTTAAAACAAATTAATGGATTCATTCAACACTCTGATACAGGCACAGGAAGTGTGGCAGATATTTATCCTTGTGACATATTCCTCAGATAGACCTTGAAGCTGTGGTGAAAGAAAATTTTTACTATTTTACCGCAAACTGGACACGGTGCTTGGAGCAAATAGGCCAAACCCCGACTCTCCCCGGTGCTCATGCATCCAGTGTTGCCCCAGATCGAAGAAGTCAATGTAAAATTGTTTGTTTCTTAAAAGAAAATAATTATCCTGATTTTTCCTTGAACTCTACGTGATCTCCGAGTGTTTGCGCCGATTGTTTGCGTTTCCTTTGTTGTATCTTTACAGGAGCTGTGTGCTGAGAGTGAAAACGGAGAGCATCTATATTTATTCAGTGTTTATGGGAGCCAGACGTAGTGGATCGGTTGAATGCCTGTCCTATTGACACACCTGTTGTGCGTCCAATGGGTCCACAGAGACACAATGGCATTGGGCCGGCGGGCCTGCCTGCCACGCAGCTCCCCTCTGTGTCTATATGCGCCCGGCTGCTGGTTCTGTTACATGTTGACTCTGCACTGTGGCTGATTCTATTGTGATACCATAAAGTGATATCTCAGGTTGATATCAAACCTCAGGATTGACTGAAAACAACGGCTTGTGCACTCAACGGCACCATGGCTCATCTGCATCTAATGTGTTAGTTTTTTTCACGCTGGATTGAGGATTCTAGCGGTGATTCCAGGGTTGCCCTCATTATGCCACCGCCCGTCCTGCCAGTAATGGCTCCTAATGGGGAATATTACCCGGGTTATCTTCTTTTATAGCCTCATGCTCCACACCAGCCATGAAACTGCCATAAAAGAGGTGGCAATAACAGTTTATAGTGGGTTTAGCAGGTGAGGGCAGCTGATAACACAAAACTCCCTCCACGGTGAGGGATAGTGAAAGACATGTGACCCGCATGTTCTTTTCAACACAATCTGGCTGCACTCCATGTCAAACTCATATCAATGTCCGATGGTGGCTGCTTTTAATAAAGTCAATGCACTAGATCTGTATCTGTAAACGGTCCTTCCATTCCGACTCGACCCCCGTATGTATTTAATAATAATAGTTTTAAGAATTAAAGGCAAAAAATCAAAGGCACAACAATTTTAAATCCCAATTTCCAAAAATTCGAGCACATGTTGCGGGATGTCCGTAGCGCCCGCAAGTGTTTCCAAAAGAGGAGCTGAGGGAGAGCTGCTGTCAACAAAAGCTTTCTGTGGTTTTATTTATAACATGCTTCCCTGAAAAAGCATTGTATTCTGCGCTCCAGAGCAATGACAGGCAACAACTGCAGCTTACGGCAAAACCAAGTGCTCCGGTGTGGCTCATATACCCAAGGCCAGTTGGACCCATTCTCTAAACCACAGGCTGGGACCTTGCATATATTAAGATGTACCATCAAAGCCATTTTTGCTTTCCAGCAGCACAGCAGGGTCTGACTGATCAGACTTTAGTTCAGGCTCAAGTCTTTATCCCAGACCTTTGATGTTTGCATGTGTGCGTGTCTGTGTGTACATAAGCTCGTATGTGGGGGTCATAGACGGTGAAGGAAGCATCTCGTCTCATGTCTCATTTGCTTCCCCTCGTCTCTGCTCTTCAGAGAGAAAGCCCAAGGGGCCTCGGAGGTCCTCTTCAGACTGCTCCCGCCCCCCCGCTCTGGCCCATTGCCTCTGCGCTTGTTTGTGCATTCGACTGGATTGCGGTGGAGAAAGCGCCGGTTCCTGTTCTCACCATTCTGTCCCGTTCTCATGAATAAACCACGATGTTCTGACAAGGAAGTGTAAACAGTTCCGGTTTATTGGTCAGCGAGCGGACACGAGAATATCTATTGTTGAGGACGGAATGCGAAGAATGCTGCCGCATTAAATATGAAGCGAGAGCGCCGCCGTGACATCAGCCTCCCGTTTTGTCACCTGCTGTTTATGAGTCATCTGAAACTGGGTGTGCAACTTGAGAAAAAACACATAAAATCTATTAACATAAAATATACATACAAAGAGCTTGTTGGTCAAAGTCTTGTGTATTATTATACCACAGTTCTTCATATTGGCCTGGGTCTTGCAGGTTCTTCACAAGTCTGTTTGGGTTTCGTGTTCTGCTTCCTAGGTGAATAAGAGACTTTAAAGTGACTGTTTATGCTTTTCGTTTGTCTCTATGGTTACATCAATTCTACATTATAGTATTGAAACGGCATTTTCAAACCAAAATGACCTCTGTTCACCCCAGCGTTTTGGCTCTGTATCAGTTCTAATCCCTGTTCATACTAACAGTTCTGAAAACGCATATCGTGTGACAGGTAGCCTGAATGATAGCACGTCTCCGACACATGTAAACAGTTGTGTCATTGCAAAATGCTGAATTTAAGTGCTCAACAGCTGTGAGCAAAGCCAACAGGATCAGCCGTGCTTGTAATTGATATACATGTAGCGTTCTACTGGTAACTGAAGCTAATGCCGGTTGTTTTCTTACGGAAGGGGAGTCTGACGAATCAGATGCATCGAAAGGAGATTTGATGCATTTTCAAAAACAAAGTGGTATGGATTTTTTGCCTATATGTTCATCTGTCCAAGTTGTACACTGCCTCTCACTCAATGTTAACTGGGATTGGCTCCAGCCCCCTTTTGATCCTCAAATGTTGACAAGCACCATAATAGATGGATGGGTGGATGTTTCTTCATGTGACTCTGTCTTCATGACAGATCGATCGAATCCAGTTCAACAGACGTCACTAAACTCTTTCTCATGTAAACATAAAACCATAACCATCATCCACCTTCTAGTCTACAGACGTGAAGGAGGAGAAAGGAGCAGACCCTGTCGTCTTCAGACAACACGTGGATCCGTTCAAAGCCTCGACAGTTTTCTAACACGTATGAGCTGCAGACATGACTTGGACACATGTTACAGGAAAGTAAAGAAGCACATCAGTTGAACTAGACTTCATATAACGTGAGATGTGACAGCGGACTCAGCTGGCACTTCACGTCTGTGCACTCGCTCATTTTCATCTGATCCTGTAAAGCTGGCCGCCGGGCCACCTGTTATATTGATCAGGAGGACCCCGTCTGTATTTGCTCCCCCGCTGCAGCTTATGTTTGAAGTCCAGCTGGGCTTTATCGTAAAAAAGTGTTATAAATCTTGATTTAAGTGAAGGGGAGGCCAATATGTTGCAGCAGATTGACAGTGACGTCGGCAGTAAGACCAGAGGGGGACGGTAGATTTACGACCTGCTCTTCAGTGGCACAGGTTCGGTTCCCCGGCTGAACGCGGGCTCCCTCTGAGCCACACCTGTAGAGAGCGCGCTTCAGGAAGTCACCGGTGACCTACATGAAAGAAAGTCGGAGAAAATCTGTAATCGGATCAGAGTCTCTCTGCAATTCTCATTTGCTGCAGTTGCAGGTGAAGGGGAAATTACCCTACAGTAAAGATTTGTGGGCCTCTTTGAAATAAGACGCCAAATTAATGTGGCAGTTAGGTATTGGAATGTATTTTATGACCTGAAAACGTTTTTTTGGTATTCAATATATATATATGAACATGTTTCAGTGGGGACCCTTCAAAATAAAAGTGACTCGTTTCAGAGAAGAAACGTGACATCAATATGTAAGACCTGTTACTAAATAATTAAAATCAATATTGCTGGATGAGGATAATCCGTCATTCTCAGGTTCACTCTTTATCTTTTGACATTTAGGAGCACGCCGCCTCAAAAGACGCCCGCCTTGACGAGGTGCTCACTGTGCTCTGTCATGGAACTTTCTTTTCCTTTCTCTGACTTTTTGGTGTTTACTACAAACAGCGGTGTACCAGCACTGACCTGGCCTTTTGACGATTACACTGGCAACATGAGCCAACAGGGCTGTTTGTCCGTCGCCTGTGGAGGCGTCATCTTCATCGAAACTCACCTTTTCTGAGAACCTTGTGATCCGGAGGAGGTGATCGAGGTCAAATTGACTTGCACAGTTCATTGGGTGCAAAGACATTTTCAAAAGGGTTAGTTATGACTGGATTTATATGGAGTTATTTGTGACAAAGTTGTTTTAATTGAAGCTTAGTTGTGCCTGAAAAGTAAAGATATACATATATATAGAAAGCGAGAGAGAAGTTTGGAAATGCTGCTGGGCCCGTTATAGTTTGAAAAGTCCACTGCTGCGTTCTGCGTAGAAAAGTAGAAACTGAGACGTTTGGAAACTTTTCAGTCGCAACGCAGCCTCGCTGATTAGTCAGGCTCCTGTCACATGACCCCCTATCGGAGGAAAACAACTGGCATTAGCTTCAGTTACCATCGTACACACAACAGGGATAATCAATTACAAGCGTTGCTGACCCTGTTGTTATTTGTTAACAGCTGTTGTGCAGTTAAGTTCTGCATTTTACAATGATACAACTGTTTACATGTGCAGTAGACGAGCTATGTGCATGCACAGTGTACGTGAGTGGTCACGTGATGTGTGTTTTCAGGTGTTCTGGTATGGATGAACTGAACTGGCCAAAACAACAGATCGTTTCGGAAAACATAGTCGTATTGATGTAGCCTCTGTAAACATCCAACTCGGTGTGCAGCATTCAAGATTTTAATGAGTATTGAATAGACTAAACCATTTCCAGGACTGAAGATGAAGCTTAGTGTTTTATCGAATTAATTTAAAATAGAAAATGAGCATCTTTACTGAGAATGATTGTGAAAGAGGCCTGACAGAGTTTTGGAAAGCCCCTTTAAATTGGCTGCAGTATGTTGGTAATTAAATCACATTGAGGAGGGTTTGTGTCAACGGGTCCGGGTGGAAATAATCCAAAAGTCAGAGACACACACACACGCTGTCATTACTGACATGATGTCTCAGGGTATATAGTGTATAAATTTGCTCCCTTCCCCAAGCTTTAACTCTTGTAGCCATGGAAACACTGGCTATATATAGGCTAAATATACTGACGGCGGCTCCTCAAGTCCATAAAAGCATCGACCATCATTCACCATGAACAGAGAGCCTTCATTATGCAGTCAGATAAATGGAAGGACTCACACCGCTCTCTGATAATTGATGCTCATAATGAATTTCCGAAGCTTGTAGTCCAGGATCATGTCTGTAGATTAGAGAGAAATCCTGCTGGTTAGCATACAGTGAATGGAAATTTACTTGGTTAATACAAACTGCAGTGTTGCGGCTTGGTTTGGGTGTTTTAATGTAAAAAAAGATAATTTAATAGGGATATAAAGCATGTGTTTAGTATTGATTTTAAATGGCAGCCATTCAAGAGTTCATACATCAAATTTGAAAATCAAACCATCCATAAGATGAGCAGTGAGCGAGAGGACCCGCCACGCAAATCCCTCCTCGGGCACAAACGTCCCAGCGGATTGGTGCCACAAATGCGGGTGTTTGGGAGTGAGAGTGAAGTGGGTGAACACAGTCCCTCCAAAGCTTTAACCACAATGAGATTAGTGTCAGTCGGCAGCATTAATCCCAATAGTCTCCCAGCAGCGGCACCAAGCTGGCCCACCGCTAGCCGAGGAAAACACCAGGGATAGACCGGCGGGGAGTGGGCTGCAGCGACTTAAACCAAATAATGGATTAATCAGATACAGCCAGAGGAGGACACGTCTATCTCTGCTTAATATGTAAACCAAAACAAATGCCGGGATGACAGTGATACAATGGTGTCAGATGGAGCCGGCTCAGTGACGTCATGGAAGGAGGTTTGGTAAAATGCCGGTTTATAATTAGGGTCCAGTTTTGAAGGGATTGGCCCTAATCTGGTTTACAAGAATGCTTCACACACCCACGGTGGTTTTGTTGTGTGTGTCTAATACGTGGTCTTTACTGGGTATTTTCTGCATCAATATTCGGATTAATTAATAAGTTTACATTTTCCCTAATTTGTTTAGTCTCATTTTCAAGCAAAAGTGCAGAGAAATTTGGTTCCAGCTTCTCAAATGCTGCTTTATTTGCTGCTTTCAAAGGAGCAGAAAGACTAAAGAAATGACATCAGTGCCACAATTCATTGTTATTATCTTAACCAGTTAGCCTGTAGATTCTTGATAAATTGATTTGTCATATGTGTCGATGAAATATCATTTTTGCTCGCCACATACAGAGGTGAAAAATGCCTGCTATAATTTGTATTCACATGGTTTGTTTTATTTGATCAACACTCTGAAACCCCAATAGATTCAGTCGTTGAAGTCAGTAAGATGTGGCTGTAAGATCCCAAACATCAACATAAGTCAGTCAATGAAATATGTATTGATATTGTGTTACTGTGTTCTTAGTGCAAGTGTGTTTCCAGCTTTACCCAGTGGTGACCTGCCGTTTCGGTAACACACCTATCACATTTTCAGACATCTAACCTGCACTGCTCTTTTGGCAAAACAGCAAATCTTCCACCTCTCTGCTCTGCAAACCTCGTCCTACCCACTGATTCCCCACCAGAGACATCCCCTGGCTCCCGTCCCCTCCCTTCCCCTCCGACGTTGGTACGATCCAAAAGCCCGGCGGTTTGTTTGCTTGGGAAAGGAGAATATCCTCTGAGGTCAAGTCAAACAGGATGTGCTAGAGTGTGGTCCTTCGCTCCGATTGGCTCTTTGTAATAACGCTCTCTGTGGGGCTTACACACACACACACACACAAACACGTATGACCATGTGCATGCATGTGCGCACACACAAATCTGAAAGGCCATACCTAACAACCACAAATTTGGTTTTGTGAAATGCCTATCTGACAGGCCATCCAGTTGTATTTACCTTAAAAGAGGAGTGTGTGATTAAAGCAGCGTGCTGGGAGCGGGCTTGTTTGAATAAGACGCTGCGTTGGGAAAATGTCAAACACTAAAACTAATAAACAGAATCGGCTGCAGATGAAGACACGACTAAGTGAAAGCAAGAGCAAGACAACGTAATCACAGGAATCGTCGCATCAGCAGCCGGTCATGGCTTACTTGGAGTAGCAGATTGCTTTTCACTCCTTATCCCCCCCCCAAGCAATAGTTCACGGACAATTTCTGGAGGGGGAAGTTTGTTAAGTCAGTGTCTGTAAGCAAACATGAGATTTTCGAAAGAATCCCTCAAACTGTAAATGTCACAACACCCAGAAATTCCTTCGCCCACTTCAGGCTAAGAGCTGCAGTTTAGGAGAGAGGAAGAACAAGCACATTTAATGACTTTAGTTGGTTTGTTTGGAAGTTTTTTGCAAACAAATCCACAGTAGACAACTTTTGCTGATGCAGCATATTTTAAAGCAGCATAATCTGCACCATTGCACTTTTATCAACGCTGTATTATGTATCAGTATGTTCCAGTCATACCTGGTTGAGAGCGTGGAGTGAAACTTTACCCATTAGAAAGTGAAAGAGAATCACTCTTCCAGGTTTCAAAATCTGATCTGTGTGGTTTTGCCCTGGGCTGTATTAAACAACTCTCAAATGCAGTGTTGAGATGTATAGTCGTGATTAGTTTTGTCAACAGTAGCTCCAGGATCCAACAAATGTACAGAGTAATAGAATGAATCCACCGCAGGAGACCACGCTTTAGTCTCTACAACTGCTTTAATTACCCTCAAATCCTATTGTGTTTACATGCACACAGAAACGGGTCTGACTTGGGTTCATTTGTTTATGGACGTTAACACCCATCGGACTCGTTTTCTTTATTTTTCACTTTGATCGTGGAAACCGACGACACACCAGGTCCTGAAAACCAGTTCCACAGAAAATAATGTGCCCAGGTCTTAAAGTGAAGACATGCATCCATCAGATAAATAACTTTCTCTTTTTGTTTAATGTAATGCATTTGTAAAACGCAGTGTTGACCGGTAACCACACGTCTGTCCGGCGCCTCTTCTGTGTGACAGTCAGCCTGGAGCCTGGCACAAGCAACACCTGGGGGCAAAATAGTGGTCACATGGTGTCTCTCTGCAAGATATGACACAGGCTGTCCGGACAAATGATCAAATGTAACTTTACAGAAATACTTTAGTTTTAGTTTTCAGCTTTCGACTTTTGGTGAATTTGCTAACATTTCTGAAAAGATATTTTTACTTTGTCATTATGTTTTATTGAGTCTAGATGGATAGGTAAAAGGAAATTGTATGAATTCAAAATCAAATCTATACAGCAAAGTAAAGTGCAAACCAATCAGCTGTAGAGAATTTGGCAGATTTCATCTTCTGGTTGTTTCACGCATGCAGGTCAGCTACAATGGTTTCTGTGTGTGTCTGTGGCTTCAGACGTTTGTCCTGTGTGTTGTCATTCATCTTAGGTAAACTCGGGATGACTCAGTCACCACATGTCATCATTGTTTCCATTTGCACTCCCACATTTACACTGTTCTACTTGAGTTCAAAACCACTTTGTCGCTAAAAGGTTAATTGTGTTACTGAAAGGTTAGAGAGTTTTTTTTTCAGACCTGTGAACAAGCTGACCGGGAGGTAAGTGTGACATCACTTGTGGATAAGATGGACGACGCTTAGTAACACAAAATCAGCTCTCCCGCGTGGATAGACTGAAAATGTGTCATTATATGGAGACAAAGGGAAAGAGCATGGTTATGAGCATGAGGCATGAGAGAACATCCTAATAGGAGACCAATGGCGAGGAAATTGAATCAATTAGGAAGACGGGGTCAGAGGAAATGACCTCAGGGTGAGTGAACTCTGCCCTGAGGCTCAGGAAGGACTCTGTCATGCGGCTGTCCACTGGAGCTAACAACCTGTTCAACCTATATCTAATGAATGGAGCCTATGGTAACGGGCAGTAGGTCTTTAATAGATGGTCCAGCCTTCCTATAGTGAAAATTTTATACTCAGATGATTAACTTTTTTCCATATGTCACTAAGATGTCAAGGAAATCAACCTACTAATTCGACAAACGTCTTTTTGTCTGTATGTAGAATGCATATGGTACAAACCGTTCATCTTTTCGGCTTCCTTTGGGGTCA